>NC_133329.1:410348951-410393765 GCF_042186555.1 Aquarana catesbeiana
TCTCCTTCTTCTCCTTCTCCTTCTCCTTCTCCTTCTTCTCCTTCTCCTTCTCCTTCTCCTTCTTCTCCTTCTCCTTCTTCCTTTTTTTTTTTTTTTTTTTTGTTTAATTATATATATATTTTTTTTTTTTTTTTTTTTAGGCGTGGGGTGGTCCCTTCCGAATCCATACTAAACCTGAAGGGCCTGCTATGGACCGGGGGGGGGGCTTACCCCTTACCCTCTCCGTCCGTCCGTCCCCCCTCTTTTTTATTTTTAAAACAGATGTCAGTGGACATGAAAACGGATGTTAAAATTGACATCTGTATCGTGTTTTTATATATTTTTTTTTTTCTGCAGTGATGTGATCTGTGAGGTTTGATGTGTTTCCTGGAAGTCCTCTAATGACTGTACAGAGTCTTGAAGGAATGCAGCAGGAAGACTCCGGCGCCCCTCCCCCATAGACTTTGACATGAATTCGGAGTCTTCCCATCCTCTCTTGGTTCCTGCTCTTTTCTGTATAATAAATCTGTTACATTGTCGCCTCCTGTGTGGTACGGGGGTCCTCCGCACCCGGAGGGGGGGGCGCGCCTAGGTGCCAGGGAAGCTCTGCTCCTTTCTGGTTTCCGTGGCGCCACATTCACGTGGCGTTTCTGATGCGAATGTTCGTCAGACGCCGTCCGCTTTTCACCAGGGGGGTCCCTCTTCATAACCTGCGTTTTTATATGAATGCGCTTTTATTGTCGCATGGTAGGAGGGGCATCGAGCTGACCGCGCAGGGAAGCACGAAAAATTGTGGCGGATGCGGCTTGATTCGCTCTTCTCTCCTGTGTCGCGGTTTACCCCGCGTTGCGTCACATTTGTTGTGAGCGGGGGTGTCGGCACTTGGGAACAGATTAAAAAATAAAATTGTGCGCCGTTTTCTCCAGTCCGGTGATCTGAATGCGGGAGTGCGTTACGATGTGGTGTGATGCAGCAGATGTACATCGGGCATATGGGTACCATTAAAATTGAATGTGGCCCCCCCCCCCCCCAAATCATCGCATCATCTCTGTTCTCAGGTGAATAAAAGGTGTTGGAGACGGAGGGGGGGGGGGGGGTGTCAGCATGAGGCAGAGAAGCAGCAAACCCTGATCTTCCCAGTGAATGGTTTTGGATTGGGGGGAGGGGTGGTGGTGGTGTCAGCGGGAGGCAAAGAAACAACAGCACACTGATCTTCCCCGTTAATGGCTGTGCAGGGGGACGTGTGAGCAGGAGGCATAAGAACAACAATATACTGATCTTCCCAGTGAATGGTTGTGGATGGGGGGGGGGAGTGTCAGGCTGAAGCAAAGAAACGGGCATTACACTGACCTTCCCAGTGAATTGCTGTGCAGGGGGAGGGGTGTCAGCAGGAGGCAAAAAAAAACAAAACAGCAGTACACTGATCTTCCCAGTGAATGGCTATGTGGGGGAGGGTGTTTGTCAGCATGAGGCATAGAAACTGCAGTACAATCTTCCAATGAATGGCTGCGCAGGGGAGCGGGTGGTGGTGGTGGTGGGGGGGGGGGGCTGTGTCAGCAGGAGGCAGAGAAAAAGTAGTGCACTGATCCTGCAAGTGAATGGCTGTGCATGGGGGAGGGGCGTCAGTAGGAGGCAGAGAAACAGCAGGACACTGATCCTCCCAGTGAATGGCTGTGCAGCCATGTGTCTTCCCTCCCATATCTACACAACATAAGCAGGTGAGGAATCTGTGGAGGGCCGTATGTGGCCCTCGGGCTGTGGGTTAGACAGCAGAGCCTCGCGGAGTGTATGTATTGCCCCCCCCCCCCCCGGATATCCAACTTCTCTCTTCCTGCTAGTCCAACAGAGAGGACCGGTCTGTGTTCTCCTTTGTGGTGGATATCGCCCCATTCAGAGGCTCATAAACACAGGACTGGCCGGTGATGGTGGGTGGGCTCTCCTGCACCATGTCTGCCATCTCTGGTGGTCTCCTGTTCTGTGGCATGTCGGCAATCTGTAGCAGGCCTCTGTCCCACTTCAGCCGTGTCTATCAGTCTCCTGTTATCCCAGGACGGGAGTCTCTAATGGTCCCGTGTAAGGCAGCCCATACTAAATGTATTTATTTATTTTAGTGGTGCAGATCATTCAGGAAAAACCTGACCGGTTGGTTCTATGGAAAGTGATCGATCGGCTTGTGTACAATGAGCCCATACATGAATGTGCGGCCGATCCCTGGTGAACTGGTCAAATTTCCATCCGTGTATGGTTGGCTTAACACAGCTGCAGTCTCTAGTGGTCTCATTCAGCGGTCTCGCGTAAGGCGGTGGCCGTCTCTGGCGGTCTCGTGTAATGCGGTGACGGTCTCTAGCGGTCTCGTGTAATGCGGTGACGGTCTCTAGCGGTCTCGCGTAATGCGGGTGACGGTCTCTAGCGGTCTCGCGTAATGCGGTGACGGTCTCTAGCGGTCTCGCGTAATGCGGTGATGGTCTCTAGCAGTCTCGTGTAATGCGGTGACGGTCTCTAGCGGTCTCGCGTAATGCGGTGACGGTCTCTGGCGGTCTCGCGTAAGGCGGTGGCCGTCTCTAGCGGTCTCGTGTAATGCGGTGATGGTCTCTAGCGGTCTCGTGTAATGCGGTGACGGTCCTCTGGCGGTCTCGCGTAATTCGGTGACGGTCTCTGGCGGTCTCGCGTAAGGCGGTGGCCGTCTCTGGCGGTCTCGCGTAAGGCGGTGGCCGTCTCTGGCGGTCTCGTGTGACACGTTCACCTGTAATTTACTAACATAACAGTTGTAATGTTTGTGTGTAATGCCGCGTACACACGAGCGGAATGTCTGACAGAAAAAGTCTGACGGAAGCTTTTCATCGTCTATTCCGATCGTGTGTGGGCCTCATTGGACTTTCTTTTTGAAAATTCTGACGGACTTAGAAATAGAACATGTTCTAAATATTTCCGACGGAACCAATTCCTATCGGGAAAACCGATCGTCTGTATGCTGTTCCGACGGACCAAAAACGACGCACGCTCTGAAGCAAGTACAAGACGGAAGTTATTGGCTACTGGCTATTGAACCGTTCTGGACGTTCGGACTTTGGTTTGGCCGTGTGTAGGCAAGACCGCTTAAATGGAATTCCGTCGGGGAGTTTATTCCAACGGCAAAACCGGTCGGTGTACGCGCATAATAAAGCTGTCATTGTTCTTCAGATGGAGCGTCGTTTTGCGGGGCGATGGGTCGGAGCGTGGCGGGGCAGGAGATGGGTATCTGTGGAAAGAATACTCTGCCAGGCCTCTTATCGCTCGCTGTGACGTCACACATTCCTGCCATGCTGGGATATCGGATCATATCTGGGATCATGTGAGGGATCCCACTGTCCCTTAAACACCCGCTCCCCCCACCTTGCCCCCACCCCCCTTGACTGGCGGCGGACCAGCGTGGTTCTGGGTTTCCTGGCTGGTGAGGGTCACACGGTGTCTCCCCGTTGCAGAAGAGGAATGACCTTTCTGTCTGGCAGTGGCCAGGCATTCATCCAACGTTCGTATCCTCTTCCCACCTTCTCCCAGCGTACTGTGCGTCCATCCCGCGTTCTTATCTGTATCGTCGTTGCAGATTGAGAGACGCAGGTGAGTGCAGAATTCTGCCAGAGCAGAAAATGAAGTCTCATGATATAGAGAGGAGTGAAGACTCGGGGTTCAGGATTACAGCCAGACACTGCTGTGGATCCCCCCCAATCCTTTGTTGTACTTTTCATGCCCTGTGATTATCTTCTGTGGTATCTTGGTAGGTAGTCCCTTCTAATATGGAGGGGGGGGGGTGGTATGTAGTCTCTTATACAGTGGGGGAAAAATACTGATTGACTCCCCTGCAGATTGTGCAACTTTGCCCACTTACAAAGAAACTATAAATGGAGTTGCAGTTCAGTGAGTAAAATAATTATTTGATCCCCAAGCAAAACATGACTTAGTAGTTGGTGGAGAAACCCTTGTTGGCGATCACAGAGGTCAGACGTTTCTTGTAGTTGGTGATCACAGAGGTCAGACGTTTCTTGTAGTTGGTGATCACAGAGGTCAGACGATTCTTGTAGTTGGTGATCACAGAGGTCAGACGATTCTTGTAGTTGGTGATCACAGAGGTCAGACGTTTCTTGTAGGTGGTATCCAGGTTTGCACACATCTCAGGAGGGATTTTGCTCCACTCTTCTTCACAGATCTTCTCTAAATCCTTAAAAGGTAAGTTCACCTTTTACAGAAAAAAAATCTGTAAAGGTGTTGTCTTGTCAGTAAGTTTTGGGTCATTGTCATGCTGGAAGACCAGCCATGACCCATCTTCAGTGTTCTGGTTGAGGGAAGAAGGTTCTCCTCCAAGATTTTACAATACATGGCCCCGTCCATTGGACCCTCAATGGGGCAAAGTTGGCCTGAACCTTTATCAGAGAAACAGCCCCAAATCATCAGGTTTCCACCTCCGTGTGTGACTGTAGGGATGATGTTCTTGGGGTCATAGTCAGCATTTTTCTTCCTCCAAACACGGCGAGTCGAGTTAATGCCAAAGAGCTGAATTTTGGTCTCATCTGACCACAGAACTTTCTCCCCCAATCCTTTTCTGAATCATTTAGATGTTCATTGGCAAACTTCAGATGTTCCTGTACATGTGTCTTCCTGAGGAGGGGGACCTTCAGGATTTCAATCCATGGTGGTGTATTGTCTTACCAATGGTTTGTTTGGTGACTGTGGTCCCAACTGCCTTGAGATCATTCACAAGCTCCTCCCGTGTAGTTCTGGGCGGATCCCTCACTTTTCTCATGACCATCCTCACCCCATGAGGAGAAACCTTGCATGGAGCTCCAGACCGAGACTGTCTTTCTTCCATTTGTGAATAATCGCTCCAACAGTTGTCTCCTTCTCACCAAGCTTCTTGCTGATGGTCTTGTAGCCCATTCCAGCCTTGTGCAGGTCTACAATCTTCTCCCTGACGTCCTCTGACAGCTCTTTGGTCTTCCCCATGATGGTGAGGATTGAATGGAAGAAAGAGTTTCTGTGGACAGGTGTCTTTTATACACATAACGAGTTGTCGTTAGGAGAACCTTCTTACATTGACAGGACTAATCTGTGTACCACATGAGCACGTACTGGAGCCAGTCTGTGGGGGGGGGGGCAGAATTATTGTTGGTTGGTGGGGGATCAAATAGTTATTTTACTCACTGAACTGCAACTCCATTTATAACATTTGTATCATGTGTGTTTTTTTTTTTTTTTGTTTTTTTTTCTGGATTTTTGGGTAGATATCCTGTCTCTATCATATAAAATACACCTATGATAAAAATGATAGACCCTTCATTTCTTTGTAAGTGGGCATCTTCCTCGTACCCCCCCCCCCATCATCTTCTGTGGCATCTGGAGTAGAGGTAGGTAGTCCCTTTATATCGGGGGGGGGGGGGGGGGTAGGTAGTCCTTCATATCTGGGGGGGGGGGGGGTAGGTAGTCCTTCATATCTGGGGGGGGGGGGTAGGTAGTCCTTCATATCTGGAGGGGGGGGTAGGTTGTCCTTTATATCTGGAGGGGGGGGTAGGTTGTCCTTTATATCTGGAGGGGGGGGTAGGTTGTCCTTCATATCTGGAGGGGGGGGGGGTAGGTAGTCCTTCATATCTGGAGGGGGGGGTAGGTAGTCCTTCATATCTGGAGGGGGGGGGGTAGGTAGTCCTTCATATCTGGAGGGGGGGGGTAGGTAGTCCTTCATATCTGGAGGGGGGGGGGTAGGTAGTCCTTCATATCTGGAGGGGGGGGTAGGTAGTCCTTCATATCTGGAGGGGGGGGGTAGGTAGTCCTTCATATCTGGAGGGGGGGGGTAGGTTGTCCTTCATATCTGGAGGGGGGGTAGGTTGTCCTTCATATCTGGAGGGGGGGGGGGGGTAGGTAGTCCTTCATATCTGGGGGGGGGGGGGTAGGTAGTCCTTCATATCTGGGGGGGGGGGGGGGGTAGGTAGTCCTTCATATCTGGAGGGGGGGGTAGGTAGTCCTTCATATCTGGGGGGGGGGGGTAGGTAGTCCTTCATATCTGGAAGGGGGGGGGTTAGGTAGTCCTTCATATCTGGAAGGGGGGGGGTTAGGTAGTCCTTCATATCTGGAGGGGGGGTAGGTAGTCCTTCATATCTGGAGGGGGGGGGTAGGTTGTCCTTCATATCTGGGGAGGGGGGGGGGTAGGTTGTCCTTCATATCTGGAGGGGGGGTAGGTTGTCCTTCATATCTGGAGGGGGGGGGTAGGTAGTCCTTCATATCTGGAAGGGGGGGGGGTTAGGTAGCCCTTGATATCTGGAGGGGGGGGTAGGTAGCCCTTGATATCTGGAGGGGGGGGGTAGGTGTCCTTCATATCTGGAGGGGGGGGGGGTTAGGTAGTCCTTCATATCTGGAGGGGGGGGGTTAGGTAGTCCTTGATATCTGGAGGGGGGGGGGGGGTAGGTAGCCCTTGATATCTGGAGGGGGGGGGTAGGTTGTCCTTGATATCTGGAGGGGGGGGGGGGTAGGTAGCCCTTGATATCTGGAGGGGGGGGGGTAGGTTGTCCTTCATATCTGGAGGGGGGGGGGGGGTTAGGTAGTCCTTCATATCTGGAGGGGGGGGGGGTTAGGTAGTCCTTGATATCTGGAGGGGGGGGGGGGTAGGTAGCCCTTCATATCTGGATGCAGGATCTTCTCCCATGGCCACCCATCGTAGAATGCTCGTCGCTCTCTGTAGGTTCTGCACTTTGTTCCTGGGGTCACTCCAGGGCAGGCTGGATTCATTCCCCGGCGGCGGTGGTTCCTGTGTTCTGCGGAAGGTGGCAGAACTCCAGCGCAGAGCACACATCCCGGAGAATCAATATTGATTTTTGGGTTGTGGCTGTAGAAGGAAATACTGGAGAGCCATTCAGGAGGAACCGGTCTGTCCGGGCGACTGCAGAGATGGAGATCAACCTCCTGGGGGGGGGCTGCGTCACACGGCTGTTTTGTTACCCCCGGGGCAGATTTTCACGTTCACCCCTGGAGAGCCGGCTAGGTCTGACCTCCTACTTAAAAAAAAAAAAAAAAACCAATTTTCTATTAACCACTTACCGACCGGCGCACGACTATATACGTCGGCACTTTGAAGAGGGATATCTCGGTAATGGCAGCAGCTGCTACCACAACCGAGGTATCCATCTCTTCAAGCGGCGGTTCGGTTAACGATAATGGTCTCTGCGATGGATTCGCCGCGAGATCACCATTTATCGGCGGCGGGAGAGGGCCACTCCCGCCGCTCTCCTGCGCCCCTCCGCCGCTTACTGGAGCCGTCGGCGGAGGCGATCGAGACCTGTTAGTGGCTGGGTATGGAGAAGAGTGAGGCTAAGTTGGCCCCCCACCCTTCTCCATACCATAGCAGGGCGGAAGCGACGTCAAAACCTCACTTCCGCCCATACGTCTAAAGGCACATTTTCTGTTGTCTTGTATTTTGTTTTTGTTTTTTCAAATGACAATTTTTTTTTTTTTTTTTTCTTTTTATTGCATTTAAGTCCAAATATGAGATCTGATGTCTTTTCGACCCCCAGATCTCATATTTAAGAGGACCTGTCATGCTTTTTTTCTATTCCTTGTAATAGAAATAAAGGTGACCCAATATTATTAATAATAATAATAATAATAATATTATTATTTTTTTTTTTTTTTTAACAATGTAAAAATAAAATAAGACAAACATTTTTTTTGTAAAGCGCCCCCTCCCGACGAGCTCGCGTGCAGAAGCAAACGCATAGGTGAGTAGAGCCCGCGTATGAAAACGATGGTCAAACCACACATGTGAGGTATCGCCGCGATCGGTAGAGTGAGAGCAATAATTCTAGCCCTAGATCTCCTCTGTAACTCAAAACATGCAACCTGTAGAATTTTTTTAAACGTCACCTATGGAGATTTTTAAGGGTAAAAGTTTGTCGCCATTCCACGAGTGGGCGCAATTTTGAAGCGCGACATGCTGGATATCCATTTACTCGGCGTAACATTATCTTTCACAATATAGAAAAAAAATTGGGCTAACTTTACTGTTGTCTTATTTTTTTTTTTTTTTTTATTCAAAAAAGTGATTTTGTTCCCAAAAAAAGTGCGCTTGTAAGACCGCTGTGCAAATACGCTGTGACAGAAAGTATTACAACGACCGCCATTTTATTCTCTAGGGTGTTAGAAAATAAAAATATATAATGTTTGGGGGTTCTAAGTAATTTTCTAGCAAAAAAACGTGTTTTTAACTTGTGAACGCTGAGTCTGAAAAAAGGGACCCAGTCTTAAAGTGGTAAAACCTCTCCCTTCCTTTTAAAGAGGACCTGTCAGATGAGCGACCAGATCCCGGGGCTGGTTGTAGGTCAGATTACAATAGTGTAGCAAACATTAGCGGCTTTTTAGCATTCATGCTTCTGTTGCTGAGTAGGCAGCAGTGGAAAGTCAGCCCCCTACTTTGGTAACCCTGTCTCAGAGCGTTACCAGACCGCGCCCCCTTCTGTGGTAACCCTGTCTCAGAGCGTTACCAGACCGCGCCCCCTTTTGTGGTAACGCTGTCTCAGAGCGTCACCAGACCGCGCCCCCTTCTGTGGTAACACTGTCTCAGAGCTGTGTGGAGTCGGTACTCCTCCCCCTCTGATACCTGGACGACGCAGCTGCAGCTGTAATGAGTAAGCAGAGAGGCGTCCAATAGGTTGCTTCACAGCACTGATGGACCTGCCCCCATTCCTCTCTGGCAGCGTATGATTGGACAGAAGCCGCAAATACTGAGTAACCTTGGCCAGCTGATTCCTCATATCACTCTGCTTGGGGGGCCCGTCTGACAGCAAGAGGGGCCCCTTACAGGAGTACCGCCTGCACCCCCCCCCCCCATCAGTGATCCTAATCTGGTGACAACGTGGTCCCCGGAACAGGAAGTGGGGGGGGGAGCAGACAATTAGGTTAAGTGTAGACTCGTGGTTGAGCTGTAATTTTACTGCCCCCCCCCCCCGGCATATATACATTGTATATTACGATATACGGATGTTACATTCTACCAGTGGCAGCTCCCCCGCCCCCTCCCTGGCATAAATACATTGTATCTCATTCTGTATCTGGGTGTGTATGGATTGGGCGTCAGGTTTGCAGTCCGAACCCCCAGGGAAGGTGAGTTCAGGAATCCGGCTCACCGGTCCGGTCTGTTCATCTGTCAGACCCCAAATCCCCCCCCAAGTCACGCACAGTGGATTATTCATCCCAGTCTGACTCTTCCGCTGTCCCTTCTCCAGCCTATAGTCGCTGTCCCCTCTTATAGGAACATACCTGTGTTTAGTGGGATCCGAAGCAATAACCCGGATATTTATACCCCGCTACCCACCGACCAACCCTGGGGTATTACTGGCTGTATAGTGTGAGAGGGAATCCTAGTGACCAATCCTGGGGTGTCCTGTGGAGGGACTGATTATCAGCTGGTACTAGAAACCTAGAAAAGTGACGGCAGAAGAAGACCGCGTAGTCCATCGAGTCTGCCCATTTTTTTCTTTTTTCCTTTTTTTTTTTTTTTTTATATTTCCTATAAGGCTCTAAAGTTTGTATTTGAAGTTTGAAGTCGTCTTCTTCTATTCAATCATCATATGATAATAAGCCGCCCCCGGTATTTGTTCTGGTAAATTGCCGGATGTCACCTCTTCATTGCCGATGGCTGTTTGGCTCTATTAGATGTATTGT
Source organism: Aquarana catesbeiana (assembly GCF_042186555.1). Classification (NCBI taxonomy): domain Eukaryota; kingdom Metazoa; phylum Chordata; class Amphibia; order Anura; family Ranidae; genus Aquarana; species Aquarana catesbeiana. The sequence goes on from NC_133329.1 coordinate 410,358,609, forward strand.
GCAGAATTTCCTTTGATCTCTCAGGGATGTTTGTTGCCTTTTTATTGTCAGCAATTATTGATGTGATGAGTTGTATGATTCTCTCTGTGCATGCTGAGCGACACTTCATACAACCGGGGCGGGGGGCATGGGGTGGACCTGGTGCACTTTACACAGTGAGGTTAGAGGGATGGGAACCCCGGACACGTCATATGGTGAGGTTGGAGGTATGGGAACCCTGGACATGTCATACGGTGAGGTTGGAGGGATGGGAACCCTGGACACGTCATACGGTGAGGTTGGAGGGATGGGAACCCTGGACACGTCATACTGTGAGGTTGGAGGTATGGGAACCTTGGACACGTCATACTGTGAGGTTGGAGGTATGGGAACCTTGGACACGTCATACGGTGAGGTTGGAGGGATGGGAACCCTGGACACGTCATACGGTGAGGTTGGAGGGATGGTAACCCTGGACACGTCATACGGTGAGGTTGGAGGTATGGGAACCTTGGACACGTCATATGGTGAGGTTGGAGGGATGGGAACCCTGGACACGTCATATGGTGAGGTTGGAGGGATGGGAACCCTGGACACGTCATATGGTGAGGTTGGAGGGATGGGAACCCTGGACACGTCATATGGTGAGGTTGGAGGGATGGGAACCCTGGACACGTCATATGGTGAGGTTGGAGGGATGGGAACCCTGGACACGTCATATGGTGAGGTTGGAGGGATGGGAACCTCGGACACGTCATACGGTGAGGTTGGAGGGATGGGAACCTCGGACACGTCATACGGTGAGGTTGGAGGGATGGGAACCCCGGACACGTCATATGGTGAGGTTGGAGGGATGGGAACCTCGGACACGTCATACGGTGAGGTTGGAGGGATGGGAACCTCGGACACGTCATACGGTGAGGTTGGAGGGATGGGAACCTCGGACACGTCATACGGTGAGGTTGGAGGGATGGGAACCCCGGACACTTAATACGGTGAGGTTGGAGGGATGGGAACCCCGGACGCTTCATACGGTGAGGTTGGAGGGATGGGAACCTCCGGACACGTCATACGGTGAGGTTGGAAGAATGGGAACCCATAAACTTATTACAACCAGGTCAGACAGATAAGAGACATTCCAAGGAAGATGGACATTCACAATGTATCCCCAGAGTGAAGTTAGTGGGTCTGTATTATATCACCTCCTAAAGTAAGATTAGAGGGTCTATATTCTAGCACCCCCTCCTCCTCCTCACCTGATTTAGAGGATCTGCATTAAAATACTTTCACCTTGATCTGAGGCCAATATTACAATCAGCCCCCCCCATGAGGCCGATCACACTGCCTCCATCGACAGACTTCAGTGGTTAAAAGCCCCACTCTACGCTCTGCACCCCCCAATCCCCGCCAACCCCCTCTTTTTTTTTCTCTTAGAAGTGTAATATTTACTTTCCCGGTGGGCCGTGACTCCAATCTTTGCTCAGTTGAATTGTTGGGTGGCAGTGACACCGGAGCTCCTCCAGAGAGCCAGGACCGGGAAGAGTAAATATTAAACTTCTCTCTGTAGATTGAAGGCCGGGTCACTTTACACCTTCCAGAATATTAATATGGGGGCCTCTGCTGGTGATTGTCCAATCCCAGGGCGGAGGGCCCATCAATGGTCCACGTCGGTGGAATCCCAATCGGTATGGGCCGTGGATTGGCACATGATGTGCTCACCATTATGGTAGGTCTGACAGGTCCTCTTTAGGAATATTCCTGCCTTTTGTGTAATATGATCACCAGAAGATGAATGTACACAATGTATCCACAGGGATTGTGGAGGCGCTGGTTACATTGGATATATATTGCTTACAGTTCTTTGATTAGTGGATATATTGGTTACATTATATTGGTTGTTACATGAAATTGGTTACATTGATGGGTCTGAAATGATTTCTGTCTGCAGATTTCATTACAAGCATCTCTTCTGTCTTCCAGATTCTCCTCCCGCTCTGTTATGCTGCTGTTAAAATCTCTCCGCTCATCGAGAAGATCAACGAGCACAAAGACTTCAAGAAGCTTCTCCGAACCCGAAACAATGTGCTGGTCCTGTATTCCCAGTCAGGTGAGTTATAATACCCCCCCCCCTCCCACCTCACGGTGTGAGAATTGAGGTTCTGTGATATAAAATACCCCCCCAAATGTGTGACATTAGAGGGTTTGTCATAATGCACCCCCATGAATGAGATTAGAGGGCTCGTGTTATAATACACCTCCCCCTACTGTGTGAGAATTGAGTCCCCCCTACTGTTTAAGATTAGAGGGTCTGTGTCATAATACACCCATGAATGAGATTAGCAGATTTGTGTTATAAACACCTCCCCCCCCCCCCCCCATGCGAGAATTGAGGGTCTGTGATAGAATACAACCCCCCCCCACTGTGTGAGAATCAATGGCTTGTGTCAAAATACACCCCCATGAATGAGATTAGAGGGTCCGTATTATATTACACCCCCCCCCCACCTTCCAAGTGAGATTAGAGGATCTGTATTATAGTACACCCCTAAGGGTATGTTTAAGGGGCCATATTATATTACACCCCCACAAGTAAGAATAAAGGGTCTGTGCTTTATACCCCACTAACCCCCCCCCCCCTCCAATTTGGATTAGAGTCTGTATAATAATAAGTGGGATCAGAGGGTCTGGGCTGTAGGGCTCTGGGCACCACCCAAATGGGATTAGGAGATCCCTACTCCATTTAGACCCCTGTGAGTGAGATTAGCGGGTCCTTTTTATATTATCCCCCCCCCCACTAAGGAGAGTAGAGGGTCTGTGCTATAACACCCTCCCCCTACAAAGGAGATTAAAGGGTCTATTTTATATTCCATCCTCCGAGGGAAATTAGAGGTCCCACATTATGATAGATTTCCCCAAATGAGATGAGAAGGTCTGTATATTATAGTACACCCCCACCTGAGTGATATTAGAGGGTCTGTATTACAACCTCCCCGCCCTCCATGTTGCTAATCACGCTGTTCGTTCTTTGCTGCTTCATTGCCCATTTTTCTCTATGAGAAGTGTGATATTTACCCTCCCAGTGGACCATGACTCCAATCTTTGCTCAGTTGGGTCACAGTGACACCTGGAGATCCTCCAGAGAGCCAGGACCGGGGTCACAGCCCACTGGGAAGGTAAATATTAAACTTCTTTCACAAGGTGCCGCTGAGCTGATTTCTGTAGATTGGATGGGGGGGGGGGTAACTTTACACCTTCCAGGATATTAACATGGGGGCCTCTGCTGATGATTAATGTGGTGCCTCCGCCTTATACCTTGACGAGATACGGCCCATGGATTGGCACCTGACATGCTTGCTATTATGGTAGCTTGTAGAGTTTTTATTCTGACAGGTCCTCTTTAGGAATGTCATGTTGTGAAAGCTTCTATCGGTTTCTGTGCGTTGCAGCTCAGGGAGCCGAGCGTCAGCTGAAACTACTGTCGGACGTTGCCCAGGACTTGAAAGGAAGAGCCACAATCTCATGGGTTGACTGCGGGTAAGCAATAAGGATCCTGTGGGGTGCCAGGCAGTGGGATGAAGACACCCAGACAGAATGAATGTTTAAAGAATTGCCAAACTTTTTTCCTAGTAATCCTCCAGGACAGCAGGTTTTATGTGTGTGGGTATGGGGGGTCCTGGAAAGGGCATTACTAGGTGCTGACATACAATTTCCCCATGTCATGGAGGATTCCTGGAAAAGTTACCAGATACTAGCTCACATGTTCTCTGGTCATCCTCCAGGATGATCACATTGAACCTACCATCATGGAATATTTCGGGAAAAGTTAGATGCTAAATCACATTTTCCCTGCTCATCCTGCCAGGATGATCATATTAAGCCTACTGTCATGGAGGATTTGTGAAAATATAGCTACCAGATACTAACTCACAAATTCCTTGGTAATTCTCCAGGAAGGTAACTTGAAACCTACTATCCTCAAGGATTCATGGAAGAGTTACCCCATGCTAAATCACATTTTCCTTCAGTTAACCTCCAGGATGATCACATGGAACCTATTGTCATGGAGGATTCCTGGAAAAGTTAACAGATACTAGCTGACATTTTTCTCTGGTCATCCTCCAGGATGATCATTTTAGGCCTACTGTCATGGATGGTTGTGAGTTAGTAACTGGTAGCTATATTTTCGCAATCGTCCATGACAGTAGCCCTAAGATGATCATCCTGGAGGATGACCAAAGAAAATGTCAGCTAGTATCTGCTAACTTTTCCAGGAATCCTCCATAACAATAGGTTCCATGTGATCATCCTGGAGTATAACTGAAGGAAAATGTGATTTTAGCATGGGGTAACTTTTCCAGGAATCCTTCAGGACGGTAGGTTTTGGGTTAACTTCCTGGAGGATTACCAAGGAATTTGTGAGTTAGTAACTGGTAGTTATAGTTTCACAAATTCCTTGGTAATCCTCCAGGAAGGTAACCTGAAACCTACCATCCTGAAGGATTCCTGGAAAAGTTACTGCATACTAAATCACGTTTTCCTTTAGTCCTCTTTCAGGATGATCACATGGAATCTGTCATGGAGGATTCCTGGAAAGGTTACCAGATACTAGCTCACATTTTCCCAGGTCATCCTGCAGGATGATCACATGAAACCTACTATCATGGAGGATTTCTGTAAAAGTTACAGATACTAAATCACATTTTCCCTAGTCGTCCTCCAGGATGATCACATGAAGCCTACTGTCATGGAGGATTTGTGAAAATTTGATTACCAGTTGCAATTTACCAGATACTAAATCCTTTCCCTTCAGTCATCCTCCAGGATGATATCTTGGAACCTATCGTCATAATGGATTCCTAGAATAATTACCAGATACTAACGCACATTTTCCCTGGTCATGCACCAGGATGATCGCATGGAACCTACCATCATGGAGGAATTGTAAAACTGTAGTTACCAGTTACAAACTCACAATTTCCCCAAGTATCCTCCAGAAAGGTCACATGAAACCTACTGTCATGGTGGATTCCTGGTAAAGGCACTACCTGGTACTAAATTTTTACATTCTTCCTCTAGTCTGTGAGGTGCCAGACTAGGTAGAATACACCCAAAATGAGTATTTTTTAAAAGAAACCTAGACTTTCCCTAGTAATCCTCCAGGACGGCAGGTTTCATGCTACTGTCCTGGAGGATTCCTGGAAATGAAGTCACCAGATAAGTTTTCAAAATTTCCATAGGCCTTCACCAGGACAGTCACCACTATGGGGGATTCCTGGAAATGGTGTTACCAGGTACTAACTCACATTCCTCAGTCATCCTCCATGATCACATAAAACCTATCGTCATGGCGTTACCAAGTATCAACTCACAATTTGCCTGGTTATCCTCCAGGAAGGTCACAAACCCTACGTTCATGGAGAATTCCTGGAAAATGTGCTGGCGGTTACTAACGTAGAGTTTTCCCAGTTATCCTCCAGGACAGTCACTGATGTTCTTGTGAGGTGCCAAATGGTGGGTACAGGAGACCCAGTAATAATGAAACCTGCCATCCTCGGAAATTACCAGAGAAAGTCTGTTTATTATTTAAATGTTAATGTCGCTGTCCTGGAGGATTCCTGGAAATATAGTTAGCAGATAGTTTATTCAAAATTTCCCCAGTCATCCTCCACGGCAGTCGCCATCATCTTGGATTCCTGGAAATGGCAACCAGGTACTAACTCACAATTTCCCCAGTCATCCTTTAGGATGATTACATGAAACCTACCAACGTAAAGGATTTATTGAGATTTAGTTGCTAGGTTCTAACTCAAAAGTTCCTTAATCATCATCCAAGACTGTTGCATGAAACCTACTGTCATGGAGGATTCCTGATAGTTAGGCCTCATGCCCACGGACGTTTTTACAGCCACTTTTTTGAGCGTTTTTTGCAGCTTAAATACGCCTCTCCATGTTAGCCTATGGCCTCATGCCAACCATGTCGTTTTTGAGCTGTAAGTGATCAAGATGATCCGACTTGCGGTGCGACTTGTGTGCTGAGAATCTTGAAGGGGAACCCCGACAAAATTTTGCATGAGGTTCCCCCCCAAGATCCATACCAGACCCTTATCCGAGCATGCAGCCCGGCAAGTCAGGAAGGGGGGGGTGGGGGGGGGGGGGGAATGAGCGAGCACCCCCCCCCCCCTCCTGGACCATACCAGGCCACATGCCCTCAACATGGGGGGGTGAGTGCTTTGGGGCAGAGGGGGGCCCCTGCACCCCCCCCCCCCCAAAGCACCTTGTCCCCATGTTGATGAGGACGAGGGTCTCTTCCCGACAACCCTTGCCCGGTGGTTGTCAGGGTCTGCGGGCGGGGATCGTGATCTGGAAGCCCCCGTTAACAAGTGGGCCCCCCCATATCACGGCCCCCCACCCTATGTGAATGAGTATGTAGGTCTTCTCCCCTCTCCGGCTCTTCTCCGCTATCTTCTGCTCTTTTGCTGGGTCTTCTCCCCTCTCCGGCTCTTCTCCAGTCCTTCTCCGCTATCTTCTGCTTTTTTGCTGGGTCTTCTCCCCTCTCCGGCTCTTCTCCAGTTCTTCTCCGCTATCTTCTGCTTTTTTGCTGGGTCTTCTCCCCTCTCCGGCTCTTCTCCAGTCCTTCTCCACTATCTTCTGCTCTTTTGCTGGGTCTTCTCCCCTCTCCGGCTCTTCTCCAGTCCTTCTCCGCTATCTTCTGCTCTTTTGCTGGGTCTTCTCCCCTCTCCGGCTCTTCTCCAGTCCTTCTCCGCTATCTTCTGCTCTTTTGCTGGGTCTTCTGCTCTTTTGCTGGGTCTTCTCCCCTCTCCGGCTCTTCTCCAGTCCTTCTCCGCTATCTTCTGCTATTTTGCTGGTTCTTCTCCCCTCTCAGGTCCTTCTTCTGATGTTGACTCTACGCGATCTCCCGTTTTAAAATGATGGGTCCGCCGTGCGCAATGTCTTATATTGGCATGGGGCGGGGCCACCCCATGACTTGGTTAGAGGACATGCCCCTTGTGATGTCACCCAGGGCATTATGGGGTGATGACAACACAAGGGGCGTGTCCTCTAACGACCTTATCGGGTGGCCCCGCCTCATGCCAATATAGGTCATTGCGCACGGCGGACCCAGCATTACACCTGGAGATCGCGTCCAGTCAACATCTGAAGAAGGACCGGAGATGGGAGAAGACCCACCAAAAGAGCAGAAGATAGCGGAGAAGAGCCAGAGCTGCTTTAATAAAAAAAAAAAAAACCTGTGTAGTGTGTTTTATTTTTGACACTTTTTTTTTTTTTAATTAGGTGAATGGGTAGGGGTACGATGTACCCCATACTCGTTCACCTAGGGTGGGGGGCCGCTTGCTAAACGGGGCTTCCAGATCACGATAAGTCCCCACCCGCAGACCCCGACAACCACCGGCAAGGGATGTTGGGAAGAGGCCCTTGTCCTCATCAACATGGGGACAAGGTGCTTTGGGGTGGGGGTGGGGGGTGCAGGGGCCCCCCTCTGCCCCAAAGCACCCACCCCCCCATGTTGAGGGCATGTGGCCTGGTATGGTCCAGGAGGGGGGCGGGGGGGTGCTCGCTCCTCCTTCAGGATGGTCTAAATGATTTGTGGAATTATAATAGCCAGGTTCTAACTCACGTGAAACCTACGGTCATGGAGGATTCCTGGAAAAGTTACTAGATACTAAATCACTTTTTCAGCCTTCCTTAGGGAAGGTCAAATGAAACTTGCCAAAATGGTCAAATAAATCTTGGTGGATTCCTAGAGAAATAAAGCTACAAACTTGCATTTTCCCCAGTCATCCTCCATGATTACATAAAAACTACCGTCATGGAGGATTTGTGGAAACAGAGGAACCAGGTACTGACCAACGATTTTCCCAGTCATTCTCCATGATGATGATAAAAAAACCTGCCGTCATGGAGAATTTGTGGAAATTCAGTAACCAGGTACTAACAAAACAATTCCTCGTTATCCTCCAGGAAGATCACATTGAACCTACTGTCATGGAGGATTCCTGACAAAGTTATCAGATACTCACCCCAGAGGCCCTTCAGGATCATGAAGGATTTGTGGAAATATAGTACCCAGGTACTAACTCTGTTTTTCCGGTCATCCTCCAGGAAGGTCACATGAAATCTGCTGTCATGGAGGATTCCTGGAAATGATGCTTCCAGGTACTAATTACAATTTCCCTGGTCATCCTCCAAGACGGTCATATACAATCCTTTGTCATGGAGGAGTCCAGGAAAGGGTGCTAGGAGGTCCTAACTTGGGTTTCCTGATCATCCTCCAAAGGGCTCCAAGAGGACTGGGCTCTGCTGCTGATCTCCTGCATCCTATTTGCAACCACTTCCTGTCTGATTGCACTCCAGCAAGGCCTGCATGGCATTTCTGAAGGCGGGTTTCTTGATGGTGACAACTGTGGACCATACTTGTGTAATGTGTGTTGAAATGGCCCCCTGTAGTCTCCCTCCGAAGACGGGGTGACAACTCGGGAGAACAATTAGGAGCTGGGGATAGAATGTTGTCACCCTAGAACAGGAAGTCCCTGAACAAGGACCTTTATGGCAGGATCACCAAGGATTATTCCAATGAAAGCTGCAGCTATAAAACGATTGAAACATGCTTTTGAAATGACATTAATAAGCTTATTTTAAGTTGTATAGTTGCCCCTCCTGGATTGAAACTTCTTCCTCTGTTTTCACTGCACACTGTGAGCTTCTCACAATGTGCATTAGAAGCTGCAGCAAGTCAGAGCCCCGCCCTCATTTTCTGGCTGGAGGACGTCCATGCATCATCTAGCCCTTTCATCCCCAGCCTTCCTTTTCCTGGCCCCTCCCCTTTCATTCGTTTTGGGATTTCAGTTCTTTCAATCAGAAACCCAATGATTTGTGTCCGGTCAGGTTCTTCCTGCCGTAGTTCACAGGCCGAGGCTCGGCCCCCTGACGCGGCATTGTGGATTTACCGCCCTGTAGTTGCGATAATTCCATCGGCCGGCAGCGCGGGGCACTTAGAACAAAAATAAGAGAAGCTCTTCAATGCTCCCGTTTTTTATCTCCGCGCCGTAAAGACTTTGTTACACTCTGATAACTTTAATCTGTGTAATCAGTCTGGGAATTAAATTTTAGGGCCGCTCTCATATTCGCTGGGCCGGCGCCACGGAGCGGGAATAATAAACTGACCGGTGGGATCGTATTTCCTGGCGGTAGAACCTCGCCGTAAACCCTTCCCTGGGCTGACGAGTGCGCTGAGTGTAGAATCCGAGCCGCGGTCTGTGCGGAGAGACTCCTCACCTACAGATTCAAGGAAATCTCCCCAATGGAACACAAATGTAAATAAAGTGTAAAAAAAAAAAATAAAAAAAAATAAACCCCAGAAAATTAAATGTACACTGAGGCACTTAAAAAAGAATTACCCCCCCCCCCCCCCCCAATACATACACGCATGAATGTAAATACACTCGTCAGGGCACCTATGCATGAAAACGCACGGAGTGAGATAAAAAAAATTCTCTGCCTATTATTCCCTTCTCTCCAAACCGATGAGCTGTGGGGGCTTTTAAATCCTCTCCTATGGAAAATATAAGGTACCGCCATTTCTCGCCATTTCACAGGCGCAAGCAATTTTTTAAGGCTTGACATGTTTGGTATCTATTTACACGGTGCAACCTCATCTTCTTCTATATTTTACAAAAACATTTTTTGTATTTTTTAATTTTTTTTTTTTTTTTTCCCCATAAACCATTGGGTAGAGCTGCACGATTCTGGCCAAAAGGAGAATCGCTATTTATTTTTTTGCTTGGAATAAAGATCACGATTCTCCCGGCGTAACATCTTTCACATTATACAAAAAAATTGGGCTAACTTTACTGTTTGTGTGTTTTTTTTATTTTTATATTTTTATTATATATTATTTTTATTATATATATATATATATATATATATATATATATATATATATATATATATATATATATATATATATATATATATATATATATATATATATATATATATATATATATATATATTTTTTTTTTTTTTAATTTTATTTTTATTCATTTTTTTTCCAAAAAAAATAGCATTTGAAAGACCGCTGTGCAAATAGTATAACATAAAATATTGCAACAACCACCATTTTATTCTCTAGGGTCTCTAGAAAAAAATATATGTTTGGGGATTCTAAGTCATTTTCTAGCCAAAATGTTATCACCTTGAAACCAACAAGTGTCAGAAAAAGGTTTTAGGTTTATAAGTGGTTAGACTTCCCTCATTTTACACACCGAAGTTCATTCCTTTGATCTAAAGCAGGGGTCTCCAAACTTTTCAAGCAAAGTGCCAGTTTACTGTCCTTCAGACTTCAGGGGGGGTGCGGATTCTGACCAGTGGGGGTAGAAAATGCCCCGGGGGGGCCAGGCATCAGTGAGAATAAACACGGCCTCAGTGTTGGTGGTTGGTAGGAAGAGGGATAAGGCTCCATCATTGGTAGCAGTGGAAGAAATAGTGCCCCATTGTTGGTGTCCTTGGGAGGAATAGTGCCCCATTGTTGGTGTCATTGGGAGGAATAGTGCCCCATTGTTGGTGTCATTGGGAGGAATAGTGCCCCATTGTTGGTGTCATTGGGAGGAATAGTGCCCCAAGGGCCAAACGAAGGCCTAGCAAAGGGCCACATATGACCCTTGGGCCACAGTTTGGAGACCCCTGATCTAAAAGACAACACGTTACACTGTTTTTATAGTTCGCTCGGCAGCTGAGGAATGTTGTGATTTTTGACAGCTGTCGACTTCAGCAGAGAATTATCTGCTTAGAAAGAATCGGGAAAATGCCTTGTCAAGAACGCAAGGGGGGGAAAGATCTCGATTCTTAATGATTAATCGTGCAGCTCCACCATTGGGTTAATATCATGTGACATACAGCCGTGGCCAAAAGTTTTGAGAATGACACAAATATGAATTTTTCACAAAGTCTGCTGCCTCAGTTTTTATGATGGCGATTTGCATATACTTCAGAATGTTATGAAGAGCGATCAGATGAATTGCAATTAATTGTGTTGTCCCTCTTTGCCATGAAAATGAACCTAATCCCAAAAAAACAAAAAACATTTCCACTGCATTTGTGAAGAAGGCTTCAGGGCGCCCAAGAAAGTCCCAGCAAGCCCCAGGACCGTCTCCTACAGTTTGGTTCAGCTGTGGGATCGGGGCGGCACCACCAGTGCAGAGCTTGCTCAGGAATGGCAGCAGGCAGGTATGAGGACATCGGAACGTACAGGGAGAAGAATTTTGGAGGATGACCTGGGCACCAAAGAAGCCACTTCTCTCCTGAGAAGGAGGAAAAGTAATGGGGAAAAGTAATTTTCTCCAATTTAGGGTTTTCCCTTGAAGAACAAGGTTAGGACTCAGGGATTGGAATAGGGACCTGTGCCAAAGGTCAGAAGGCGTGTCCCCAGAGGTCAAGGGTCAAGAGGCGTGGCTGACCCACCCCCACCAAAGTGTTCCGCCTACCCCTACTAAGTCGGGGAATGAATAAGTCGGGGAAAGCCCTTTTGCGATTGTTTGGGACATCTGGAAAAACCTTGTCCAGAGAAGAAAAGGTGAGCACTACCATCAGTCCTGTGTCATGTATCCTGAGGCCGTTCATCGGTGGGGTCGCTTCTCAGCCAAGGGAGTGAGGGGCTCACTTACAATTTTGCCTAAGAACACCGCCATGAATAAAGAATGGTACAAAAACATCCTCCGAGAGCAACTTCTCCCAACCATCCAAGAACAGTTTGAGGAACAATGCCTTCTCCAGCATGATGGAGCACCTTGCCATAAGGCAAAAGTGATAACCAAGTGGCTTGGGGAACAAAACATCAACGTTTTTTGGGTCCATGGCCAGGAAACTCCCCAGCCCTTAATCCCATTGAGAACTTGTGCTCAATCCTCAAGAGGCGGGTGAACAAAAACCCTACAAATTCTGACAATCTCCAAGCATTGATTATGCAAGAATGGGGGGCGGTCATCAGTCAGGATGTGACCCAGAAGTTGATTGACGGCATACCAGGCAGAATTGCAGAGGTCTTGGAAAAGAAGGGTCACCACTGCAAATATTGACTCTTTGCATAAACTTCACGTTATTGTCATTAAAAGCCTTTGACACTTATGGAATGCTTGTAATTCTACTTCAGTATCCCATAGTAACATCTGACAAAAAGATCTAAAAACACTGAAGCAGCAGACTTTGTGTCATAACTTTTGGCCACGGCTGTACAGTGGGGGAAATAATGATCGGCTCCCCTGCAGATGGTGTAAGTTTTGCCCACTTACTAAGAAATGAAGGGTCTATAATTTTTATCATAGGTGTATTTTATATGATAGAGACGGAATATCAACCAAAAATCCAGAAAAAAAAAAACGCCACATGATACAAATGTTATAAATGGAGTTGCAGTTCAGTGAGTAAAATAAGTATTTGCTCCCCCCTCCCAACCAACAATAATTCTGACCCCCACAGACTGGCTACAGTAGGTGCTCATGTGGTACACAGATTAGTCCTGTCAATGTAAGAAGGTTCTCCTAACGACAACTCATTATGTGTATAAAAGACACCTGTCCACAGAATCTCTTTCCTCCATTCAATCCTCACCATCATGGGGAAGACCAAAGATCTGTCAGAGGACGTCGGGGAGAAGATTGTAGACCTGCACAAGGCTGGAATGGGCTACAAGACCATCAACAAGAAGCTTGGTGAGAAGGAGACAACTGTTGGAGCGATTATTCTCACATGGAAGAAATAAAAAATAATGATCAATCGCCCTCAGTCTGGAGCTCCATGCAAGATTTCTCCTCATGGGGTGAGGATGGTCATGAGAAAAGTGAGGGATCCGCCCAGAACTACACGGGAGGAGCTTGTGAATGATCTCAAGGCAGTTGGGACCACAGTCACCAAACAAACCATTGGTAACACAATACATCGCCATGGATTGAAATCCTGCAGCGCCCGCAAGGTCCCCCTCCTCAGGAAGACACATGTACAGGAACGTCTGAAGTTTACCAATGAACATCTAAAATGATTCAGAGAAGGATTGGGGGAGAAAGTTCTGTGATCAGATGAGACCAAAATTGAGCTCTTTGGCATTAACTCGACTCGCCGTGTTTGGAGGAAGAAAAATGATGACTATGACCCTAAGAACATCATCCCTACAGTCACACATCATCCCTACAGTCACACATCATCCCTACAGTTACACATCATCCCTACAGTCACACGGAGGTGGAAACATGATGATTTGGGGCTGTTTCTCTGATAAAGGTTCAGGCCAACTTTGCCACATTGAAGGGCCAATGGACGGGGCCATGTATTGTAAAATCTTGGATGAGAACCTTCTTCCCTCAGCCAGAACACTGAAGATGGGTCATGGATGGGTCTTCCAGCATGACAATCACCCAAAACATACCGCCAAGGCAACAAAGGAGTGGCTCAAGAAGATGCACATTAAGGTCATAGAGTGGCCTAGCCAGTATCCAGACCTTAATCCTATAGAAAATGTATGGAAGGAGCTGAAACTTCGAGTTGCCAAGTGACGGCCAAGAAACCTTAAGGATTTAGAGAAGATCTGTAAAGAAGAGTGGAGCAAAACCCCTCCTGAGATGTGTGCAAACCTGGTCACCAACTACAAGAAACGTCTGACCTCTGATCACCAACAAGGATTTCTCCACCAACCACTAAGTCATGTTTTGCTTGGGGTTCAAATACTTATTTTACTCACTGAACTGCAACTCCATTTATAACATTTGTATTGTGTGTTTTTTATGGATTTTTGGTTGATATTCTGTCTCTATCATATAAAATACACCTATGATAAAAATTATAGACCCTTCATTTCTTTGTAAGTGGACAAAACTTACACAATCTGTGGGGAGACAATCGTTATTTTCCCCACTGTAAAAAAGAAAAAAAAAATAGGTACTACCGCTATTTTATTCTCCAGGGTGTCTGCTTTAAGAAAATATATAATGTTTTAGGGGTTTTACATAATCTTCATGCCTAAAATTTTATTTCTTAAACATGTGTAAATCCCGACCCCCCCCCCCGTCCACTCCAAAAAAAAAAAAGGCTGTGGCGGTGAAAGGGTTAAACCTGTCTTGGGCCATTTTTTTATATCTAAAAAAAAAATGAATAAATAAAAGGGCGTCCTGACTGCTCCAACCGAACAACCACCCCCCTCCCCTGGAGCTCAAATGTCCCCTCCATGTCACATCAGGGGGGCGTGGCATGGACATGCAGGGGGGTGTTTGGCGGAGCTCTGACCTGCGGCTGGGTTCAGGGATTCCCAGGAAGTTCGGGAAGATATAACGTGTAGACGCTGGCGCGACTCACTGCCCGCTGCTATGCCCGCAGGCCGCCTTTTAATATTTCAAACCCGCTACAAGTTTACTCTCATGAAAAATGAATCCGCAGATTACAGAGCGAAGGGGAAACGCTTAATAAAATGTCGGATCCCCGGGACGATCGCTCAGATGAAAGGGATCCAGGGGAGACTTTCCCTTCAATTAATTATATTTCATTCTGTTACATCTTTTTTATAAATGCTTTATTCCCATTAAATGGATTTAATTTTGGCTGTTTTATATATTTACCTGAACCGCCGTGTCTCATAGCAGATGTGCATAGTGAAATCCCTTTTTTTTTTTTTTTTTTTTTTTTTTTTAATAGACATTAGTGGAAATGTATTTGGCTGTGATGATACATAGTTACATAGTAGGTGAGGTTGAAAAAAGACACAAGTCCATCAAGTCCAACCTATGTGTGATTATATGTCAGTATTACATTGTATATCCCTGTATGTTGCGGTCATTCAGATGCTTATCTAATAGTTTCTGGAAACTATTGATGCTCCCCGCTGAGACCACCGCCTGTGGAAGGGAATTCCACATCCTTGCCGCTCTTACAGTAAAGAACCCCACTAGGTAGTTTAAGGTTAAACCTCTTTTCTTCTAATTTTAATGAGTGGCCACGAGTCTTGTTAAACTCCCTTCCGCGAAAAAGTTTTCTCCCTATTGTGGGGTCACCAGTACAGTATTTGTAAATTGAAATCATATCCCCTCTCAAGCGTCTCTTCTCCAGAGAGAATAAGTTCAGAGCTCACAACCTTTCCTCATAACTAAGATCCTCCAGACCCTTTATTAGCTTTGTTGCCCTTCTTTGTACTCGCTCCATTTCCAGTACATCCTTCCTGAGGACTGGTGCCCAGAACTGGACAGCATACTCCAGGTGCGGCCGGACCAGAGTCTTGTAGAGCGGGAGAATTATCGTTTTATCTCTGGAATTAATCCCCTTTTTAATGCCAATATTCTGTTTGCTTTGTTAGCAGCAGCTTGGCATTGCATGCCATTGCTGAGCCTATCATCCACTAGGACCCCCAGGTCCTTTTCCATCCTAGATTCCCCCAGAGGTTCTCCCCCCAGTGTATAGATTGCATTCATATTTTTTGCCACCCAAATGCATTATTTTTTACATTTTTCTACATTGAACCTCATTTGCCATGTAGTCGCCCACCCCATTAATTTGTTCAGGTCTTTTTACAAGGTTTCCACATCCTGCAGAGAAGTTATTGCCCTGCTTAGCTTAGTATCGTCTGCAAATACAGAGATTGAACTGTTTATCCCATCCTCCAGGTCGTTTATGAACAAATTAAACAGGATTGGTCCCAGCACAGAACCCTGGGGAACCCCACTACCCACCCTGACCATTCTGAGTACTCCCCATTTATCACCACCCTCTGAACTCGCCCTTGTAGCCAGTTTTCAATCCATGTACTCACCCTATGGTCCATGCCAACAGACCTTATTTTGTACAGTAAACGTTTATGGGGAACTGTGTCAAATGCTTTTGCAAAATCCAGATACACCACGTCTACGGGCCTTCCTTTATCTAGATGGCAACTCACCTCCTCATAGAAGGTTAATAGATTGGTTTGGCAAGAACGATTCTTCATGAATCCATGCTGGTTACTGCTAATGATATCGTTCGTATTACTAAAATCCTGTATATAGTCCCTTATCATCCCCTCCAAGAGTTTACATACTATTGATGTTAGGCTAACTGGTCTGTAATTCTCAGGGATGTATTTTGGGACCTTTTTTAAATATTGCTGCTACATTGGCTTTTCTCAAATCAGCTGGTACCATTCCAGTCAGTAGACTGTCTGTAAAAATTAGGAACAACGGTCTGGCAATTACTTGACTGAGTTCCCTAAGTACCCTCGGATGCAAGCCATCTGGTCCCGGTGATTTATTAATGTTAAGTTTCTTAAGTCTAATTTTAATTCTGTCCTCTGTTAACCATGGAGGTGCTTCCTGTGTTGTGTCATGAGGAAAAACACTGCAGATTTGGTTACTGAAGCCCCCCGATTCACTTGTGAAAACTGAGAAGAATAAATTCAATACCTTCACCATCTCCCCATCCTTTGTAACCAGATCTCCTTCCTCATTTTTTATGGGGCCAATATGGTCTGTCCTCCCTTTTTTTACTGTTTACATACATTCTTGGGATTTTTTTTTTTTTTTTTTTTTTTTTTTTTTTTTGCTCTCCTCCGCTATGTGTCTTTCATGTTCTATCTTTAGCCGCTCTAATCGCAACCTTACATTTCTTGTTGCATTCTTTATAAAGTCTGAATGCTGATGATGATCCCTCAACCTTGTACTTTTTGAAGGCCTTCTCCTTTGTTTTTATAAACCATTTTTCATTAATGTTAAGTAATCCAGGACTTATTGTTCGCTCTTTTAAATTTATTACCCAGTGGGATGCATTGGCTAATGCCCTTATTTAATATACTCTTAAAGCAAACCCATCTCTCCTCCGTATTCTTTGTTCCTAAGATTTTATCCCAATTTATATCTTTTAGCAAGGTTCGTAGTTTAGGGAAGTTGGCTCTTTTAAAATTCAGTGTCTTTGTATTCCCCTTTGGGGTGACAAATCTGTGTCTCAATTGTGCTCCTGCGTTATTACCTTGTCGCATGCTTCCCTAGTGGAAATTTTAAGTGGCTGTGAGGACGCACATTCCGGGTGTAGGGTGACAACACTCTGTCCCTGTCTCCCAATTGTACTCCTGCGTTGTCACCCTGTCACATGCTTTTAGAATATATCTATCTATCGTCTTTTAACACACTGGTGGAAATGTAAGTGGCCCGTGATGATGCACATTCCTGTTTTGGGGTTACAACGCTCTGTCCCTGTCTCTCAATACTCCCAGGTTGTCACCCTGCCACATACTCCCCTAGTAAAAATTTAAGTAGCCACGAGGACGCACATTCCTGTTTTGGGGTGACAACGTCCTCCAAATTTATGCTCCTGCGTTGTCACCCTGTCGCATGCTTCCTTAGTTGAAATTGAAGCGGCTGTGATGACAACGCTCTGTGCTGGTCTCCCAGTTTTGCTCCTGCGTTTTTCATCCGGTCACATTTTTCCCTCGTGGAGGTGTAAGCAGTCGCAATGACACACATTACACAGGTTTGGCCGGCTATTTATTGTCACTATAAGTAAGACCAGGACGTGCAGAGACACTGAAGTGAGGAAATGGCTAATAGAGCCTGCAGGGAATCGTCAGCACTGAGAAAGGGAAGAGGGATGGGAAATGGTCGGGGGGGGGGGGGGAGGGGATACGTTTTCTGTGACGGTTTATATCTCATTGAAGTAATAAAAACGTTGTTTTATTCTCTGCTCTCGCTCTCCTTAGGGACTCAGAAGGACGGAAGCTGTGCAAGAAACTGAAGGTGGACCCCAGGAAGAAGACGAACGGCCTTGAGCTCCTACACTACAAGTGAGGGCGGCACGCTCGTATGTTGTAGTATCAGCTGGTGAGGATTGACACTCCCAGCTTTTTTTTTTTTTTAAACGGTTGTATACCCGCACCCCTTCTTTTTTTTTTTTTTTTTTTTTTTTTTTTTTTTTTTTTTTAAAAAAAAAAAAAAAAAAAGCTGCAAGGCAAAGGCATAATGAGCTAGTATGAAATGCTCACCTTTAGAACGAGGCCTCGACACCTGGCCGTGGTCCACGCCGAGGGAGCTGACATGTGTCTTTCCCCCCCCCGATGACCCTGATCATAAGTTTACATACCCTGGTGATTTTGGCCTGATAACATGCACACAAGATGACACAAAGGGGTTTGAATGGGTATTAAAGGTAACCATCCTCACCTGTGATCTGTTTGCTTGTAATTAGTGTGTGTGTATAAAAGGTCAATGAGTTTCTGGACTCCTGACAGACCCTTGCATCTTTCATCCAGTGCTGCACTGACGTTTCTGGATTCTGAGTCATGGGGAAAGCAAAAGAATTGTCAAAGGATCTGCGGGAAAAGGTAGTTGAACTGTATAAAACAGGAAAGGGATATAAATAGATATCCAAGGAATTGAGAATGCCAATTAGCAGTGTTCAAACTCTAATCAAGAAGTGGAAAATGAGGGGTTCTGTTGAAACCAAACCACGGTCAGGTAGACCAACTAAGATTTCATCCTCAACTGCCAGGAAAATTGTTCGGGATGCAAAAAAAACCCACAAATAACTTCAGGTGAAATGCAGGACTCTGAAAACATGTGGTGTGGATGTTTCAAGATGCACAATAAGGAGGCACTTAAATAAAAATGGGCTGCATGGTCGAGTCGGCAGAAGAAAGCCATTACTACACAAATGCCACAAAGAATCCCGCTTACAATACGCCAAACAGCACAGAGACAAGCCTCAAACCTTCTGCCACAAAGTCATTTGGAGTGAAGAGACCAAAATTGAGCTTTTTGGCCACAACCATAACCCTACATTTGGAGAGGAGACAACAAGGCCTATGATGAAAGGTACACTATTCCTACTGTGAAACACGGAGGTGGATCGTTGATGTTTTGGAGATGTGTGAGCTACAAAGGCACAGGACATTTGGTCAAAATTTGATCGCAAGATGAATGCAGTATGTTTAAAAAAAAAAAAAATACTGGAGGAACATTTGCATTCATGAGCCAGGAAACTGCGCATGGGACGTACTTGGACATTCCAACATGACAATGATCCAAAACACAAGGCCAAGTCCACCTGTCATTGGCTACAGCAGAATAAAGTGAAGGTTCTGGATTGGCCATCTCAGTCTCCTGATCTCAATATCATTGAGCCACTCTGGGGAGATCTCAAACGTGCCGTTCATGCAAGACGGCCCAAGAGTTTACAGGAACTGGAAGCTTTTTGCTAAGAGGAACCATCTGAGAAGATAAAGAGCCTCATCCACAAATACCACAAAAGACCTAAAGCTGTCATTGATGTTAAAGGGGACAATACACGGTATTAAGAACTGGGGTATGTAAACTTTTGATCAGGGTCATTTGAGTAGTTTCTGTTGTCATTATGATATAAAAAGAGTTGATTGATAATAAATGGCTCCAGCCAAACACTAACCATGATAATAAATGGCTCCAGCCAAACACTAACCATGAGTGAGAGAATAAATATATATATATATATATATATATATATATATATATATATATATATATATATATATATATATATATATATATATATATATATATATATATATATATATATATATATATATATATATATATATATATAAATTTTTTTTTTTAATTTATTAGAACTTTTTTTTTTTTTTTTTTATTAAAAAAAAAAAAAGGTGGGGGGGGGTTGGGAACTTTTTTTTTTTTTTTTTTCCCCCCCCCTACCTTTCTTGCAGGTATGGCAGCCCATTCAAATAAATCAACTGCTGTGTAGGATTGTATAATATGATTGTACTGTGTGCGGTCAGCTTGATCTTTATATTCCAGGGATGGAACATTCCATACAGAATACAACCGGCCCACATCATACAAGGTAAGTGTCCATCGTATTGGGGGGGGGTGGATGGGTCTGGAGGTAATAGGCTTTGTTAAAGAGTATATACCTCCTTACATTGATCTTCTGTTATCGGCTCCCTTTTGGTCCATTAACCATCCCATTAGAAGTATTTTATTATATAAGTGCAGAAAATATCTGTTGATCCTGACCGAAATCTTGTGAGCTGATAACTTCCTAGGCTGCATTCTTATCAGTTACATTGTTTCCAGTGATTTCTGTTGACAACAGAACACCTCTCCCCCTCTTATCTCCTCCATAACGTAGGGGGAGGTGTTCTGCTGTCAACAGAGATCACTGGAAACAATGTAACTGATAAAAGTGCAGCCTAGGAAGTTATACGCTGTAAACCTAAAACACTGCCTGTCCTAAGGTGACAACACTGCTCCTCCTTCTACTACTGAACACCTTTGGGGTGAATTGGAACTCCGATTGTGTGGTCAGAAGGGTGGAAGCTGTTATAGCTGCAAAGGGGAACAATTCCACCATTGATGACTATCGTTTTGGAATAGGATTATGTAAAAGCTCATGGAGGAGTGATGGTCGGATGAACACGACTAGCTCCAAAAACACAGTTGTAACCAGTTTGGTGTGGAGAAACTCGAGTGTCTGGCACAGAGCCAATGACCTTATCCCTACTAAACCCCTTTTGAGATGAACTGGAATGAGCCAGGTGGTCCTCTCAACGAACATCTCCATAAAGACATGATATGATGAGTTTGGTGTGGAGGAACTCCGGTGTCCTGCACAGAGCCCTGATTTCAATCCTACTGAACACCTTAAGGATGAAATGGAATTCCAATGGTGAGCCAGGTCTTCCCAACATCAGTAACTGACTTCACGAATGGAAACGGGTTCCTAGAGACAGGATTCTAAAATCTTGTGGAAAGCCTTCCTAGTAGAGTAGAGGATGTTATAGTTGCAAAGGGAGCAACTCCATATTAATGGCCATAGGGGAACTCCATAATAATGGCCATGGTTTTTGGAATGATATGTCCAGGTCCACAAAGACATGGACCTTTCTATTCCAGCATAACTGTACCCTTGTGTACAAAGCCAGCTCCATAAAGGCATGGTGTTACCCGTTTGGTCTGAATGAACTCAAGTGTCCTGCACAGAGCCCAGACCTCAACTCTACTAAACACCTTTGGGGTGAATTGGAACACTGTGTGGTCAGAAGGGTGGAAGCTGTTATAGCTGCAAAGGGGAGCAACTCCGTTATTGATGACCATGGTTTTGGAATAGGATGATGTAAAAATTCATAGAGATGTATGGTCAGGTGAACACAACTAGCTCCAAAAAGCCATGGTTTGACCAATTTGGTGTGGGGGAACTCAAGTGTCCTGCACAGAAACCTGACCTCAACCCTACTGAACACCTTTCTGATGAACTGGAATGAGCCAGGCCTTCTCAACCAACGTCTCCATAAAGAGATGGTAGTATGAGTTTGGTGTGGAGGAACATGAGTGTCCTACACAGAGACCTGATTTCTTCTTCCTCTTCCTCTTCCTCTTCTTCCTCCTCTTCCTCTTCTTCCTCTTCCTCTTCCTCTTCTTCCTCCTCTTCCTCTTCCTCTTCCTCTTCTTCCTCCTCTTCCTCTTCTTCCTCCTCTTCCTCCTCCATCATCAGAGCCTGACCTCAAAAATGGTCACAAATTTCCACAGACACCCTCAAATCTTGTGGAAAGTTTTCACAGAAGTGTGGAAGATGTAAAAGCCACATAGGGGAATAGTTCCATCTTGATGACCATGAGAAGGAGTCAAATCAATGTTGGCGGTGGTGGCCATGGCCATGGTTTTTAAATGGGATGTCTGCCAAGCTCCTAGTAGTGTGCTGATCAGGTGTCCACGGACCTTTAGCCGTATGCTGTAATTTTACACGATGTTTGATATGAAATAATTCTGACCTCTGATAACAGGGCCTCTTAGATAAATGTAAGCATGGTGCGGTTGCAGCTCTTCCTGACCCCGGATATTTTTGTCTTCCAGTCCATCGTAGCTTTTCTAAAAGACCCAGAGGGGGCGCCGCTGTGGGAGGAGAATCCTGAAGCCAAGGATATTGTTCACATCGACAGTGAGAAGGTTCGTACCATTCACCGAGTCTAAATATAGTAGAAAACGCTGGTTGTAATTCCCTGAAGTGGGAAGCGGTCGGTGCACTGACTTGTAGTGTCCTCCTAGCACTCGAGCAAACACGTAGGTCAAAGAAAGCTGGCAGCTGGATCTTTTGCAATTAATGATTTTATTAATCCAGGTGTAGTACAAAATACAAGGCTTACGCATTTCAGTGTGTAGCCTTACTCATAGCCATGGCTATGAGTAAGGCTACACAACGAAATGCGTAAACCCTGTATTACTTTGTGCTACACCTGGATTAATAAGCTCATTCGTTGAAGACGATTGATACCTTCCAGCCTCCAGTCCATATAGGGGTTATGGACCTGCGCTGGAGGAAGTGGGGCTGCTCTACTGTCTACAGGGGGTGAGGGTGGTAGAATTACTGGTATTGCTCCGCACAGCATCTACTGTATTGTGAATACTGATGGTGGCGATGTCTTTGCAGGATTTCAGGAAGCTTCTGAAGAAAGAGGACCGTCCGCTGCTCATGATGTTCTACGCTCCATGTGAGTGACCCCCTCTGAGCTTTCTCTGCCTACTATCAGTGGCAGCTCGGCATTGATATATAAAAATGTTCTGTGACTTCTATATGAGGAAAGCAAAAAAAGGACTTCTCTGTTTGTCCGCTTGCCTACTGGGGCAATTTTTGGTTAGAAATTCCCTCCCAAATATTTTTTTTTTTTTTTTTTTGAAAGCAGAGACCCTAGAGAATAAAATGATGGTTGTTGCAATTATTTATGCTTCACGATATTTGCACCACTATTCATCAAATGCATATTCATTTATTCTCGGCTCTGGCACCACCATCTTAGATCTGGGAGCCGGCTGTGGCTTTCTGTGGAATCACAGGAAACTCAAAGCATGTCAAATGCAGGTCTGAAGGAGGTCAACTGCAGGTCAGATGCAGCTGTCAGTGAATGATCTCAGAAGCACGTTGTGAGTCCAACCCATGGCAGTTCTCCTCTGGAGGCAGGCTGGGCTGTTAAGTGCTTCTGCAGAAAAGGACACTGCAGCATGCAGCAGGTTGGAATTGTGGTCTGGACAGGTAGTGATCAGTAGCCAAGCAGACAGACACAGGGCAGGGTGACAGGCCTAGGAGTTGATATTAAGAGATGGGCCAGGGTCGTACCAGAAGGTCAGCAGAGATAAGCCGTGGTCAGGTACTAGCTGGGGTCAAAAGGGGAATTGGCAAAGACTGGCTGTGATCAGGAACTAGCCAAGGTCAAACTGGGAATCATCAGGGAATCCATAGAGTAAAGCCATGGTCAAACTGGTAATCGTCAGAGCCAAGCCGTGGTCAGGGAATCCATAGAGGAAAGCCGTGGTCAGGGAATCCATAGAGGGAAGCCGTGGTCAGGGAATCCATAGAGGGAAGCCGTGGTCAGGGAATCCATAGAGGGAAGCCGTGGTCAGGGAATCCATAGAGGGAAGCCGTGGTCAGGCTGGGAATTATCAGAGCCAAGCTGTGGTCAAGAACTAGCCAAGGTCATTAGCAGGCAGAGCAAAGACAAATCCCAAGGGCAGACCAGGTTATCTATGGGACAGCAGATCTCGGGAACAGGTGCAGGCAGGGGCATGCATACAGGGGTTGCAATTGCGACCCCCCCCCGTACACTTTTTGTATGGGGGGGGCAGCATATAGGGGAACCCAAACCCCTCCCGCAGGCTTTCAGTGGCTGCAGGAGGAAAATGGAGGGGATCGGTTCCTCTACATGAGGGCCTGCCGCCCCTCCTATGCACCTCCTGCCCCCCCCTCATCTTTCACAGTGCTGCCGACTTCCCCCTCTCAACTGCTGGCTGCTGTGGGGAATCCTGTCTGGATGGAGAGCGGGGAAGGGGCTGAGTTAATGTGTAATTTACCGACCCCTTCCTTGCCTTAATGAATAGATTCAGTGATCCGTATTGATCACTCACTCTCTCCATTCATCACGGAGGCATAGTAAACTGTTCCCTATGCTTCAGTTTGTGAATTAACGGGGAAGCCTCTGTACAGAGCTATTCCTGTCCATTCTGTGCAGCTGACGATGCATAGATAGAGGGCTGTGTCCTCAATCTTCTTCTTCTTTTCTCTGTCTCAAAGGTGAAACATCAGAGGTCTGTTTAGACCCCTCTCACCAAAGCCCCCCAACGGGGCTCATAAAAAGAAATAAACAATAAATTGCAAAAATACATTTTAAAAAATGGTAAAAAAGAAAAATGAATAATGAAAATGCTACTGATAGCAGGGGCAGAACTATCGGGGTTGCAAAGGTCGCACTTGGGGTTCAGTGGGGCCCTTTATGTTTTTTTTGCACTGGGGCCCTAAAGGTTCTGGTTACACCTTTTTGGGGTTCAAGTTGCAGTGTAACAATTGGCCATCCATCTACTTCCTAGTTCTGCTCTGTTCCATGGATAGGCCATCTGATGCCAAGGCTGAATTTGAGCAGACATGGCCATGCACTTGTATACACCCAGCGCACCCGCCTATATTACCCCCCACACACAATACAGTCCTATACGGGTGTCTCCCCTCTACCACTTCACTTTCTGTACACATTTCTTTCTTTGTGTGGATGATAACGGTTCTGTCTCCTCCGCAGGGTGCAGCGTGTGTAAGAGGATGATGCCGGTGTACCAGCAGGCCGCCACCGAGCTGAAGGGCGACTACGTGAGTAACCGATCGCTGTGTTCATCGATTTATCTTGGGCCTCCTGCAGGCAGCGCATGTGAGGCCATGCAACGTAAATTGCGGATATATTCCAGTGCAAGGGAGACCCAGCTTCAGCGTACAGCCGTCCATAGTAATGAATCACGCTGCATTTAGCTATTAAATTATATATTTTTCTTACTCTCCCCCATATAAGGGGAAAAAAAGCGACACTAAATCCCAGAATAAGAGAAAACCGCATCCAATTCGCGGGCCAACCGCAGTGCGATTTTTAACCACTTGCTGGCTGCGCTATAGCAAACTGATGGCTACAGCGCAGTTGGGCAGTTCTAAGAGGGCTTCATATGACGTTCTCCCGTAATCACAGCCAACACGGCATGCTGTGTGATTGCTTTTTCCTTTGGACACAACCGATCACAGATTGGGGTATAGGGCCAATCACAGCTGATCACGAGCCGGTTATCGGTATTCCTTTCCTCGCGCTGACAGTATGAGAAGAGAGCAGATAACCAGCTTGTGTGAAAGGGACTTCTACACTGATTATCAGTGCAACCCCAACAGTGCCCACTAGTGCTGCCAATCAGTGTCACCTTTCAGTGCCACCTCATTGGTGGCCGCCCCGTTGGCCGCCTCATTGTTGGCCGCCTCATTGGTGGCCCGCCCCATTGGCCGCCTCCTCATTGGTGGCCCGCCCCATTGGCCGCCTCCTCATTGGCGGCCCGCCCCATTGGCCGCCTCCTCATTGGCGGCCCGCCCCATTGGCCGCCTCCTCATTGGCGGCCCGCCCCATTGGCCGCCTCCTCATTGGCGGCCCGCCCCATTGGCCGCCTCCTCATTGGCGGCCCGCCCCATTGGCCGCCTCCTCATTGGCGGCCCGCCCCATTGGCCGCCTCCTCATTGGCGGCCCGCCCCATTGGCCGCCTCCTCATTGGCGGCCCGCCCCATTGGCCGCCTCCTCATTGGCGGCCCGCCCCATTGGCCGCCTCCTCATTGGCGGCCCGCCCCATTGGCCGCCCCATTGGCGGCCCACCAGTGCCGCCCCATTGGTGCCTCCTCTTTAGTGCCCCCAATAGAAAGCTCTAGTTGTTTAAAAAAAAATTATAAAAATGTCATATGGGTACATTGTAGCATGACCGTGTAATTGCCAATCAAAGTGCGATATCGCTGAAAGCTGAAAATTGGCCTGGGCCAGGAAGAGGGTGAAAGTGACCGGTAGGTAAGTTATTTACTCTTGTTTCAGGTGCGATTCCCAGTGTCATACACTTTAAAAATTTGCAGCTAAACAAAATCACACCGGACTCATTTTGCGCATGGCATGTGCCAATGTGAATTACAATCAGTGTATTTTTATCATGCATTCTTATGTGCAGAGAAACGCACAGGTGTGTGAACGGGGCCTTAATACCCCCCCCCAAAAGGTATATTTTAATATATGGCAGACATATTGTAAACGTTCATTTAGACGGCCATATACAGAAATGTTAGATGAATTCCTCGCAATACGACTTCCTCCTCCATCGGATGTTCTCATTTATATTGTAGGAAGATCTGTAACCAGATTTGATGGGATTCTATCATTTTGTATCATTTTTGTATCTTTTATCGCAACGCAAGTTTTTGCAGCTGTTTGTCTTTTCGAGTCCCCCTTTTTTTTTTTTTTTGGGGTAATAAATTCAAGCGGCAGAAAACGCGATTGGAGCTGACATGAGCGATCCGTATTCCTGCAGACAGAAGAGGGAATTCGGCGGGCTCCGCTGGGCCTCCTCCGCTCACACATCAACAGAAATGTAACCTGATTATCTGGCGGTGTTTTGACGGACGCGTCTGGCTCCGAGACATCTTCATACATCAGACTCGCTCTCCGAGTGGTGATAAGCCATACCGTTGCCGTGCAATTTTTTTTTTTTTTTCCCCGTTCTGTCGTCTCCGCTCCATAAATTATAATATTGCGGGCAGAAAACGGCTGTAGATGATAATAATACACCGGAGAGAGTCGCAGGAAAGGTAAACGACTTTATTATAAATGTTGTGTGATGGACTACACTACAGCATCTAACGAAAGTTTGTGCGAAGGGAGGGGGGGGTCATGCGCTGCTTCAGTATGTCACAGTACATGTTGGTACACTCACTACTTTACATTGTAGACAAGTGTCATTTCTTCAGTGTTGTCACATGAAAAGATAGAAGAAAAGATTTACACAAATGTGACTGAGGGGGTGTACTTACTTTTTTGAGATGCTGTACATCAGTGTGAGTAGGACAGGAAGTCTGGTGTGCGACAGATAATCTCTTCCCCCTGGGGGGGGGGCGCAATTTTATCTCCAGTGCCGTCAGCGCTGATCACTGAACATTATTGTACGGCTCCATAGAGAGCCGCGGCTGGTCTTGGAGGTCATGTCTATAGACCAGCCTTGTGTTGGCCCCGGGACCCCTCCGCAGATCCTGATTCTGTGTGAAGGAGCAGAGCGGGGAGTGTGAACTGTCCCTTTCGGCAAATCAACAACGGGGAGTGACTTCTAGTACGATGTGAGGGGTCACCGGCTGAGAGGCAACGTCTGCTCCCCGCCGGCAACGTCTCCGACAGATTCAGATTGTTAACCAGAACCTTCTACTCTGACATTTTTATTTGTTGATCTCCTCCAGGCAGATTGTTTAAAGCTGAAGTTTAATACTAATATTTATATAATAATAATATTATATTTGGTGTTTATCAACAATGCCAAATATATTTTATTTATGTAGTGTTCGTATAATATTTATATAGTCATAATATATTTGGTGTGTTGTTTGTTAATATCAACAATAATACCAAATATTATATTTTTATATAGTAGTAATAATAATGTTTGTTATCAACAATGCCAAATATTATATTTTATTATATTTATGTAGTAGTAATATATTTGGTTGTTTAATACCATATATTATTATATTAATGTAGTAATCATATTCATATAATAATAATTTTATGTAGTAGTAATAATATATTTGGTGTGCTGTTCTTGTTTGTTTTTAATATAAAAAATGATTCCAAATATTATTATATTAATGTAGTAATACAATTTTTTATAGAATAATCAATTATACTAATATTTATCTAGTAATATTATATTTGGTTGTGTTTTAACAACAAGCCAAATATTATAATTATGTAATAGTAATATTTATATAATACTAATATTTATCTAGTAATAATATATTCCAAAATTATAAATATTAGTACAATTGGATTATTCTCTATATTGCATTACTAAATATAATATTTGGAATATATTATTACTAGATAAATACTAGATACTAGAAATACTAGATAAATATTAGTATTATATAAATATTACTACTACATAATTATAATATTTGGCTTGTTGTTAAAAAAAACAACCAAATACAATATTATTACTATATAAATATTAGTATAATTGGATTATTCTCTATATTGTATTACTAAATATAATATAGTAGTAATATTGTATTTGGTTGTTTTTTTAACAACAAGCCAAATATTATTATTAATAATAATAATAATAATATTATTTATGTAGTAATAATATTTATATAATACTAATATTTATCTAGTAATAATATATTTGGTGGTGTTTGTTGTTATCAAGAACCATACTAAATATTTTATTTATAATTTATTATTATTATTTATTAGTTTTGTTGTTATATTTTTGAGGTTCATACATCTTAAAGGGCCAGCCCATTCCCTTTCTTTATTTTTGTCTTTTTTTTTTTTTTTTTCTCCCTCCAGGTCCTGGCGGGGATGAACGTCCATCCTCCGGAGTTTGAGCGACTGAAGGAAGAATACAGTGTGAAGGGTTACCCCACCATCCTCTACTTCCAGTGAGTATTTCCGATGTCCTCCCCCCCTACCCCCCCACCCCCGCTCCTCAATGTCTCGGCTGCACTTGTCTCTCCTCTCGTTCAGCTTCCTGTTTTTAAAAGTGAAATCCACCCAAAAATCATATAAGTTTATGTAAAAAGACCACAGCAGCTGATGACCTATTATCTGTATTCAGTTCTGGGGTGATCTTATGATGTCCATTAGAAGAAAAGAATAAAGCAAAGGAGATTAAAAAATAAGCTTTTTTTTTTTTTTTTTTTTTTGCTGCATTCACCTTCAATCTGGAGCTGTCCCCTAGAGTACTTATCTTCCACCACTAGATGTCCTCAGTCTGATAGCATCATTCAACCCACTACCTCTGATCCAAAGGCTGGTGACTGGTCATTGAAAGGCGAAGCAGCAGCACCCCCTTCGGTTTACCTTTTTTGCTGCCTGTGACCAAGTAAACTGAAGAGGTTTTTTTTAAAGCAAAACTCCATCCAAAAAAACAAGACTAGCTCATTAAAAGGTAAAACTACAAAACCCGCTCTTGCAGCAATACTCGTCCTTCAATCGTAAGATTTTAACCTGCAGTACTTCTCTTCAGCTACTAGATGTCCTCAGTATGGTGGCCAGCATCATTCACCCCATACTACTTCTTCTGAGCCCAGGTCATTCCGGACGAGCCCCCAACCTTCGACTGACCGGTGAAAGGAGAAGCAGCACTGTTATGAGTCTATCTCTCTGACACTCTGCTGTCTCTTGCTGTCAGCATGTTCCCTGTTAGCACATGGGCACTGTAGCACACCTTATTGACTCCTTGTGCTGCTTTTCCTCCCCCCAGTCAGAGCTCTGCTGTACGGTGACTGAAAAAGGCGAATAGCAGGTCAAATTCAAGTACTTTAAAGTGGTTGCCCTAAATTGATCTGACACACATTTACATGCTTCCCTAAGCGGTGTCGAGTGTCATTTTAAAAAATGTTTTATTTCAGATACCTGTAATCTGTAGTTATAATCTCTGTCACATATCCCCTCTTCTTCTTCTTCTTTCTCTGTCCAGAGATGAGTGGGAGGTGCTCAGATTCCTTCTGATGTATGAAAGATACACCAGAAGAGTTATCTGATCTTCCACCCTGTGACTGTGCAGCTCCAAAAAAAACAAAACAAAAACAAATAAAAATGATGTGTAAACCCACCAGAAACATTGCAGACAGACAGTACACAAGACATATCTGTGTTGGTAAAACATACATTTTGATTCTTGTAAAACAAACTTTGTGGGGCGGAGTTACTATTGACAGGTAGTTTCAGCTTTGCAGACTTGCGATCTTGGGATTTTTTTTTTAAAATGTTCAAAATGATTAGCTTGTGAAAAAACATCCAAGACGGACCTGCAAGCCGCTCTCTCCCTCGATATTACAGTGTTTATAAACAATGCCGGCTTTACTAGGAGTAAGGGGGAGGAGCAGCTTCAGGTAAGCATTGTTATCAGGGGAGGGAGGAGAGGGAGGGGAGTGTGAGAGGAAGGGAGAGGGAGAGGAAGGGAGAGGGAGAGGAAGGGAGAGGGAGAGGGAGAGGAAGGGAGAGGAAGGGAGAGGGAGAGGAGGGGGGAGAGAGAGGAGGGGGGAGAGAAGGGAGAGGAGGGGGGAGAGAGAAGGGAGAGGAGGGGGGAGAGAGAAGGGAGAGGAGGGGAGAGAGAGAAGGGAGAGGAGGGGAGAGAGAAGGGAGAGGAGGGGAGAGAGAAGGGAGAGGAGGCGAGGGGGAGGGGGAGAGGGAGGGGGGAGAGGAGGGGAGAGAGAGAGGAGGGGGGAGAGAGGGAGGGGAGAGGGAGAGGAGAGGGAGGGAGGGGAGAGAGGGAGGGCGAGGACCTCACCACAATATCTAGGCTCAGCAGCCATGATAATCGCGGTCAGTTCTCAGGGGGGGGAAGCCAGGACCTGGTAGGATCAAACATGTATTTTAGGAGATGCAGAGAAGTAATGCAAAAGCACCAAGCTGCCGCTTGCACATTTAAAGGGACAGGAGCAGCTTTTTATTTTTTTGGGGGGGGGGGGGGGGGGTAAAAGTGGAGTTCCACCCAAATAAAAGTCAGCAGCTACAAAAAGTGTAGCTGCTGACTTTTTTAATGATCGGACACTCGCCTGTCCTGCGGTCCAGCAATGTAAGCGAAGCCCCGCTCCTCTCCCCCTCCTCTCCTCGGCATTGTGACTGTGGGCGCCCGGCTGTGGCTTCACAGCTGGGCACGCACTGCGCATACGCGAGCCGCGCTGTGATTGGCCGGGCAAGATTGCGCGGAGGGAGGGGGCCGGAGAGGTAAACTTCCTTCCGGCTCTGCGGAGCCCCGGGGGGGGGGAGGGGGGAGAGGGGGAATCCACTGCCCCCCCCCCCCCCCCCCCCAAAAAAAAAATGACATGCACCTTCACTTAAAGCGAAAGTTCCATTTTTGGGGTGGAACGTCGCTTTAACAAACGCTTTAAGGGACGTCATCAGAGCTGCGTTGGTTTGTGTCTTCTATCTGGCCGGAGAGTTCGGCTTTAGAATTGGACAGAGCAGGGATTTATTTATTTATTTTTACTTTCCTTTCTGAATAATCATCTTTGTGTCTCTCTCCAGGAAAGGGAAATATATGTTCAACTTTGAGAAGTACGGAGCCACCGCCAAGGACATCGCCGACTGGTTAAAAGAGTGAGTGCTTTATTGCTGCTCCCGAGTGCCGAGACTTAAAGAGGGTATTGATTGGTCAGCCGCCGTTCACTGTGTCCCGCCTGTCAGGGAGGGTTTAGTGGGGGGGGGGGGGGGGTATAAAAACCAAGAGCCGTCTGTAGCTTCATCTGCGGTTTCCTAAACATGCCAGAGAGCGGAACGTCCCATCTATACAGGAAACGCCTATTCTGGCAACTTGGAGACAAATCCTGATGGGGGGGGGGGGGGAGCCAGGCACATTCAAGAGAACCTGTCACCTATGGAGAACATTTAAAGTGTTCATATTTGTGGCGTTGAGTTTTCTGCAAGCCGATCCTGTACTGACAGGACCGCGCTCGCGGATTTCCTGGGAGATGTTACAGCAGCAAATACTAGACATTCTCCATCGTCTTCTGAATCTTCCAATCACATTTGGCATCGCATAGCCGCCAGTTGTCGGAGAAGAGCAGCGCAGTTCTTTCCCTGACGATTGATAAATGCGCTGAGGCCAGGGCCCCTGATAAAGCCAGCCCTCCTGTATTGGGCCCGGGGCCCCATCAGTTCAAAAGGGGGGGGCTGGCCCAGTCACCTGTTGAGCAGGAGGGTGGCTGTGCTGTCTTCTTCCAGACACTTTTATTATCTGTGCCTTGAGTTAGGGCTGGGGAAAAAATCGATTTGGATCTTGAATCGAGTTGAGAGGTCAAATCGACTCAAATTTTCAGCAAATCGATTTTTTTTTTTTTTTCACCAGGACCGGCGCTGACACTGCGCCGGTCCTGAGGAGCCACGAACTAGGCCGAAGCCGTGACCTCGCCTAAAAACTCCTGCCCGCAGCTCCTCAGGACCGGCGCGGTGTCCATAAAAAAAAAAAAAAAAAAAAACTAGAATTGTGAATTAAGTTTTTTTTTTTTTTTTTTTTTTTTTTGGAGAAAATCGCCGAGCTCTACCTTGAGCAGAAGGTTAATTAGAGCGCTTCATTAATTACAACCTTTATCGTTATCTCACAAACCTTTTTCATTTTTTTTTTTTTCCAACTCTCCACTTTCCAATGTTTCTCGCTTGCAGCGCCGCTTCCCCCTGAATTTCTAGTCTGAAAGCAGGCATTGTTGACGTGCCTGAAAGGTCATGTGGCCTGGTCACATGGCCGGGGCTTAATTATCCCCACATCCCCAGACCGGTCATGTTTTAGGAGTTTTGCTTTTGAATAAAATGGCTATCATAAAGCCAAACCATTGACATTGTGGTGCAAGGTGAAGGAAATCCTGAAAACGTGACCTGTTTGGGGTACTTGAGGACTGAGGATGGGAATCGGGTGTTGTGGAGCAGTGGTTCTTAACCTCGGTACACAAGTACCCCCAACAGGCCAGGGTTTTTGGAATTTCTCTTAGATAAAATAGCTGTATAAAATACCAAGCCATTGACTCTCTGATTTTAAAGCACCCGTGGAAGATGAAGGAAAACCTGAAAACATGGCCTGTTGGGGCTACTTGAGGGCTGAGGTTATATAGAGGGTACAGGACTGTCTCAGATGAGAGGGAAGAGCTGTCAGGACCCTTAGAGGTGGCCAAGGTGGTCCGCCTTCGACGCGGTCTATGGAGCATGTCGGGTGTAGTCCCAGCCAGTTGATGCAGATAGAGGTGGCTACACTGGGGCCCCCGGGGGTCCCTGCAAGGCAGCGTAGCCACCCCAAAGTGGGAAATGCCGGAGAAAGAGAATATTCAGCGGTCCAGTTTGCAGAGCGGACAGCTTGCTGGACACAGGAAGACGAGGAAGACAGTAGATGACGCTCCGCCATAGATCAGGTGCCGCTGGATTGATCTCTTCCCAGTGAAGGTTTGATAACATTTTAGTGTCGATCGGTGATGATGTGGTTTGTGGTATCCGGCTGGAGAGGATTCAGAAGCTGTTATAGAAGACTGGAGCTGTAACCACACGCTCTGCCTCATCCCTGGCGCTGTCAGTCATGTGGTGTGCCTGGCTTCCTCCGGGGTTACCCTCTGATTGTGCCAAAACCACCAGCTTGTGATTTTATGTAGATTCCGCCTTCTGATATGCCAGCAAATCACAGCGGACGCACCCAGAGATAACACTCAGAAAGATACTCTCTCTGGCCAAAGTTTCTCTTTTTTGGGGGGGGGGATAAATCCTTTTCTTTGCCCCCATCACAAAAAATGGGCATCAAAAAGTCTGGGGTTAGTGACATGGGGGGCATCAAAAAGTCTAGGGTTAGCGACATGGGGGGCATCAAAAAGTCTAGGGTTAGTGACATGGGGGGCATCAAAAAGTCTGGGGTTAGTGACGTGGGGGGCATCAAAAAATCTAGGGTTAGTGACATGGGGGGCATCAAAAAGTCTGGGGTTAGTGACGTGGGGGGCATCAAAAAGTCTGGGGTTAGTGACATGGGGGGCATCAAAAAGTCTGGGGTTAGTGACGTGGACCTCCTCTTGGATCTTTCCTCCCCAGTTCCAAAGGATAAATGTCCTTTGCTGAGGGTCTTTGAGGAGATCTGCAGTGACAACCCTGACCCCCCCCCCCTCCTTCATTTACATCAAGACGATGTTGCACGCGGTGACAACGCTGCTGTGAATTCACTGCAGGTGAAATATTGTCACTCTTGCAGGAGGAAGTACTGTGGGCTTTGCAGGATCACAAGCTATTCAGTCTTTTAAACACAGGACTTTCGTTAACTGAAAGGATACCCTGTTATTTGTTTGAGAAGGGGGGGGTGGGGGGCGTCCCTCCACAGGGAAGGGGACAGGGCATGCATCCCTGCACAGGAGGGGGGGGGCGGTGGCGTCTCTGCTCGGGTAGGGATAGAGGGGGGCTTCCCTGCTCGGGTAGGGATAGAGGGGGGGGGCTTCCCTGCTCGGGTAGGGCTAGAGGGGGGGGCTTCCCTGCTCGGGTAGGGATAGAGGGGGGGGGGGCTTCCCTGCTCGGGTAGGATAGAGGGGGGGGGCTTCCCTGCTCGGGTAGGGATAGAGGGGGGGGCTTCCCTGCTCGGGTAGGGATAGAGGGGGGGGGCTTCCCTGCTCGGGTAGGGATAGAGGGGGGGGGCTTCCCTGCTCGGGTAGGGATAGAGGGGGGGGGGCTTCCCTGCTCGGGTAGGGATAGAGGGGGGGGGGGCTTCCCTGCTCGGGTAGGGATAGAGGGGGGGGGCTTCCCTGCTCAGGTAGGGATAGAGGGGGGGGCTTCCCTGCTCGGGTAGGGATAGAGGGGGGGGGCTTCCCTGCTCGGGTAGGGATAGAGGGGGGGGGCTTCCCTGCTCGGGTAGGGACAGAGGGGGGGGGCTTCCCTGCTCGGGTAGGGACAGAGGGGGGGGGGCTTCCCTGCTCGGGTAGGGACAGAGGGGGGGGGCTTCCCTGCTCGGGTAGGGACAGAGGGGGGGGGGCTTCCCTGCTCGGGTAGGGACAGAGGGGGGGGGGCTTCCCTGCTCGGGTAGGGATAGAGGGGGGGGGGCTTCCTGCGAGGGGGCTCGCTCGGGTAGGGATAGAGGGGGGGGGCTTCCCTGCTCGGGTAGGGATAGAGGGGGGTTTCCCTGCTTGGGCTTGGGTACCAGGCCTCCCTTCATTCCAGGTAAGTGATGAGACTAAAACTGTGCAGTGCAAACAAAAAATCTTAACTTTGGGATAGAAAACAATGTAACATGTAGTGGATTAGGAGATACAATGTATACAGAATATGTCGGTTTAACCAACTCGTAAAGCACAGTATTTGGCTTCAGTATTAAGTGTCTCTCTATAACTCTGCATATTCTGTGTCTTCTCAGTCCGCAGCCGCCCGCCCCTGAAGCCCCGGAGGTGCCCTGGTCGGAAACGGAAAGCGCGGTCCATCACCTGACTGACGCAGACTTTGACGAGTTTGTCAAGGATCACCCGTCCGCCCTGGTCATGTTCTACGCCCCATGTGAGTCCTTTCTTTTTTACTCGTCATTGTAAGTGAATGTCTGTAATATTGGTGAACCTTCTAAGCTCCACCCCTCCTACAGTGTGCGAAATCCTCTGATTTCACTGCACACTGTGAGCTTCTCACAATGT